>NC_140493.1:5448890-5471390 GCF_964271855.1 Acomys minous | reverse complement strand
CCGGGGACTCTAGCAATGGCTGTCTCACCCTGAAGACTCAGCGGTTGTTCAGTTCGTGGAGCTACAGTCTCCGCAGTCCAGCTCCACTGCTGAGGACTCCCAGTCTCTGTTGCAAGCCCGAGGAAGCTGCTTCTAACATCGGTGAAGGGTGTTGCACCAACAGAGTAGATGAACTTGCCTCCAAGAGTGAGAGCAAGCAGGCAAAAGGCAGGCGACGTTTCCTTCCTCCATGTCCCCTTGTCCCACAGCCACACTGAGGGTGAGTCTTCCTGTTTCAAATGATCTGGTCAAGCAGGAACCTCAGAAAAGAGCCCCGCAGCCTTTGTTTCGCTTGACTCCAGATCCAGATCCAGTTAGGCTGGCAGCCAGAGTTAGCCATCATGCCCCTCCCTATCCCAGTGCCTTCATTTACAAGATGGATGTGCAGTATGTCATCATGGAATGCGTGTGAATTGTATGTGCAAGCATGGATGAAAGTGTATGTGCGGAAGCTGGGCACGCTGGCGCACACCTGTAATCCCAGTGCTCGGAGGCAGAGGCAGGCAGATCTCTATGAGTCTGAGGCCAGCCTGGTTTACATAGTAAGTTCCAGGATATTCAGGCTTGGTAGACAGATCCTGTCTCAAACACACAAACAACAAACAAAGATGTATATGTACGTAAATGGGTGTGTGAGCCACTGTCTGTGCACAGATAGGGAGGAACACCGCCAGCTATCCAAAACGTGGTTAGGAAAGTGTAACAAAGCACTTAAGATCCTCAGACTACTCCACTGGCTGTTCCACCCCAAGTGGAACAGTAAACCCCAAGTGCCAGTCTTCTGAGGGATCTGAGAAGGAGATTCCCCACATCTAACCTGCATCTTTATGAATATTAATTAATTTGGAAACATCATGGATACATAAGGAAAATAAATACTACCTTGAGGAGTCAAAAAGACAAAGTAGATTTACAATCAGAATTTTAGACGCGCCAAGATAGGAAAGATGTTTTCTTCGAGGCTGCCAAATACAAATAGGCAAAACACTATGAATGTAACATTTATATAATTCTCGATTGTTTCGTGGTTCTTCTTGCTGTAGGTAGTTTATTGTATATATGCGTAATAATATAAATGTATATGTAATAAAAGAACAAAAACAAAAAGATAAAATGTTAATCGAAGAGCTAATTTAAAATCATCTTGAGCTGGGTGGTGGTGGCACACGCCTTTAATCCCAGCACTTGGAAGGCAGAGGCAGGGGGATATATGTAAAGAAAGCTGAGGATGACCTCTGGAGCTCCACCTCAATTCCAGAGACCTACAGACAAGGAGGACACGACCAGCTGCAGCTCAGGAGGTGGAAGGACAGAGCCCTTAGGGTGAAGGGCTGCTAGGCCAACGCTACCATTTCATCACCCCGCTTCTCTCCCCAAGGCTCAGAAGCCCCCAGGGAACCAAAGTCACTATAGCATGTGTTTGACATCTCCTGCGTGCCGATGGCCTGACTTACCAAACGCCAGGGGAACTCTGCTGGGTGTGATGTGGACTTTTTCCTCCACTTAGCTTCTCTGTCCCTACCAGACTCTGACATTCGTAGTCCTGGGAGAGCTCTCCAGGGTACCGGAAAACAGCTGCATCCCAGCTCCTCTGCTGACTTCCTAGCTACCATTGCCAAGTTGCAGCCCACTGGTGCATCCTTGTTCTAATTTAGGCAAGGTCAGTTACAATCCCTACCTTAGGGTTGCATGTAGAGGTCATGGGGTCGATGATGGTTTCCCTTCAGGGTGGGATCATGTCCAGAGCTCCAACAATGTTCACCCGGACAGGGACAGATGTCACTCATCTGTGTACCTTAGCACATCACCCTGGTGCAGGGCATCCTTGAAGCCTGCCCTGAAATGACCTACACTTAGTAGAAGGCCATGGAGAGGAAGGCATCTTGACAGGCTTCCTCTGTGACCTTAGAAGGACAGGGACCTTAGTCCCAACTCCAGCCCCGGGATCAAGCTTCCTGCTTCCACACCCAGGTCTGTGCCTCTCTGTGCTTCATGTCTTACGTTTCTTTTGCTGGGACCAAAGGCAGCTTAAGCAACAGTTCTCAACACGTAGGTCGAGAGAGCCCTCTGGGATAAACTGACCCATTCACAAGGGTCACACATGAGGTATCCTGCATATCAAATATTTACTCTATGATTCATAACAGTAGCAAAAATCACAGTTATGAAATAGCAGCAAAAATAATTGTATGGCTGGGGTCAGCACAACATGAGGGACGATTGGGAACCACTGAGCTTAGGGAAGGAAGCATTTCTTTGCGCCACACACTTTGAGGAGACAGACTCCCACTGTGGAGGGGAAGGTGAGGAGTAGGAAGCGACTGGTGTGGGGGTAGGGGGATGTTGGCCACCAGCCCACTGAGGCAAGAGGAGCAGAAGATGATGAGGCGCAGGACTTGGAAGGCCCTAATCATGACAGAGATCAAACACTCTGTGACCCACTCAAACAAAGTGGGTCGGGAGCTTCCAGGGTAGGCGTTCATAATTGGCTAAAGCCAGGCACTTTCCAGATGCTTGTTTTGCATTTGGCAGCACGCTCCTATCAAACGAATGGGAACACAGCACCTAATTATCCTATAGGCGCAGGGAGGGGACAGCTAGAAGAGAGCTGTGTCAAGGGCCATATATCAAGTGTAGTTGGGGACATCTGCGTCTAAAGACACTCTCCAGATGCAGTCAGGCAGAGAGCCGGAGGCCCTGCTGGGGAGAGGGTGTCCTGCACCTGACGTCAAGCTCAGAGTGGGAGGACTGAAACCTCAAACAGCAGGGTCCTTCCAACAGCTAGGCTCATGTGTCCCTCTCCAATCAGGACGAAGAGAGAGCCATGCATGTCAGTGCTCAGCTGACTCTCTCCTTTTGATTCCACCTGGGACCCTCCAGCCCATGGGAGGATGGCAACCCCCCTCCCCCCCGCAGGTGACTCTTCCCCCCCTTCAGTTAAACCTCTCTGGAGGCACCCTCACAGGCACACCCAGAGGTGTGTCTCCCACATGACTTTAGGTCCAGTGAAATCAGGATGAACCAATGAGGATGAACCAATGAGGATGAACCAATGAGGATGAACCATCCTGCTCCCCCTCCCCCATTCCTCACAGGCCAGACGCACCCTGAGAGTACCACTTTTAAGCAAAGGTGGGGAGCCAGGGGAGGCGGGGCTTCAGGATGGAGCACAGCACAACAAACAGTACAGCAAGGGTCCTCTGCACTGTAAGAAGCCTTGGAAGAGGTGGCTTAAAAAAAAAAAAAGAGTTAGCGGTTGCTGCGTGCTGATGGAGATAGCCTGGGAGATAGCAGGAATTGGCAACATAAAAGAGAACAGAGTTAACCCTTTCTTTCTCACACCCTGCTCACTTTGGGCCTGGACTAGGTCCCAGCCCTTACTTAGCCCTGCCAGGAGGGCATGTGGAGGTGGAACCTGCCTTTGCTCTGGAAATAGAAAACCGATGCTGTAACTGAGTAACTTCTAGACAGGAAAGCAAGGCACCGGCAGGATCTACGGCAAAGAAAGTAATCTGTCCCGCTTGGGTAGAGACGGAGAGGAGACCGGATGTGGAGGGTGGCGGCCTGGTCTGCAGGGCCACGCTGGGTGCTTCACCGTCTCGCCCTTCCATTAACCAAAAGCGATGGTGGGTGTGGGAGCAGGGAGCTCGATCCCGGGGCTGGTGTTGAGACTAAGGTCCCTGTCCTTCTAAGGTCACAGAGGAAGCCTGTCAAGATGCCTTCCTCTCCATGGCCTTCTACTAAGTGTAGGTCATTTCAGGGCAGGCTTCAAGGATGCCCTGCACCAGGGTGATGTGCTAAGAAACACAGATGAGCGACATCTGTCCCTGTCCAGGTGAACATTGTTGGAGCTCTGGACATGATCCCACCCTGGAGGGAAACAAGGCTACTGACTCCAGCTTAGCAAGGTCTATCTCTTCTGCCTCGTAGCGACAGCTTGCTCAAGCTGCAGCCAAGCCCACAGCACACAGGCAGGCAGATGGCAGAGTGGGACCCCACCTAGCCGCAGAGAGACAGAGCAAGCCTACACACAGGGATCAGAAGGAACTCCCCAATTCCTTAACTTCCTTTCCACTCTGACCACACCCACCAGGCAGTCTCTCTCATTTCCATCCCCAGACAGCAGGGTTGCTGGCTTGACGCACACCTGTCCCCAAAACACACACCCGACACTGCACTCTATGTCACAGGCCCCTTCTCTCCCCGCCCCCCCCCCCCGCAAAAAAATGTCAGTTTCCTTTTAGAATTTTTTAAGATTTATTTATTTATTTACTTACTATGTATACAGTGCTCTGCCTTACATGACAGAAGAGGGCATCAGATCACATTACAGATGGCTATGAACCACCATGTGGTTTCTGGGAATTGAATTCAGGGCCTTTGGAAGAGCAGGCGGCACTCTTAACCACTGAGCCATCTCTCCAGCCCTCTTTTAGAATTTTTAAAAAAATATATTTACTCTAATTATTATTGTTGCATGAAGGCCATGACACAGCCCAGTGGTTCTCTGCCTCCACCACAAGAGTTCTGGGACTCAAACTCAAGGGGTCAACCTTGGCTGCAAGCACCTTTAACCAGTGAGCTATCTCACTGACCTGAGATGTCAGCCTTCTCACAGAACTTAGAATGTGAGCCATCGAATAACTATTATCGAGTGTGTGTGTGTGTGTGTGTGTGTGTGTGTGTGTGTGTGTGTGCGCGCGCGCGCGCGTGCCATGGAAGGGGCAATAGGAACTGAGCCTAAGGTCTCTGCTTGGCAAGTACCCTCTGTCACTTAGCTATTCTCTTTTTAATTTCCTACTTCAAGATGATGCCTCACTAAGTTGCCCAGGATGGCCTTGCACTAGCTCTATGGCTCCTGCGGAAGCAGCCACACTGGTGTCAGAGAACAGAGGTGCTCTACATATCAGCACGTCTTTCCATGCAATGCTAGGAGGACAGCTGCTCTGAGTGCAGCCCCAGCTGCTCTTCTCCTCCCCAGCAGGTGCCAGCCCAGGGGAGGGGTGCTAGCCTTCCCTCCCTGAGCAGGAAAGAAAGGTGAGAGCCACTGACCCAAGAAGTTTCCATGAAACCTGGCCATGAAGGAGGACACAGGAGAGAGGCGGAGGGACAGGCTCCCTCACAAAGTAGCTTTCTAGCCATAAAGTCGTAGCTAAATCCTGTGGTAAACAGAAGCCAGGACGGCCCAGAGGGAGGAGAAGGGCTGGGAACCTAGTGTCACCAGGTGTTAGAGGGATGGGCGGCAGCCCTGGTAACTGGAGGTCAACCCAGGCCAAGAGGAGCCAGCTCGCTTAGGGAAGGGCAGCCAGGCCTGTGTTGTACCCATCCCTGCTCTCAGGGCCTCTGGCACAGAAGTGCACGCTGTTGATGGGTGCACTGAGCGAGTGTGGATGTGTGAGATAAAAGAGGTCATGTTGGTCCAAGGAAGCACCAAGTTTCTACTCCAGCTGCTAACTCAGCCTCCTCCCTCCCTCTCCCCTCCCTCCCTCCCCCTTCACCCCTCCCTCCCTCCCTCCCCCTTCACCCCTCCCTCCCAAGCTGATGGGAACAAAGATGCCGAGAAAGTTTCCAGTTATAAAAGTCGGAGAGGAACAATCAAGAACAAAGATCAAGGCTTTAGATTTTCCATGACATTGGCACAGGGGTGGGGGCACCATTCCTTCCTGGCAGAGTCCCCATTCCTAGTGCCTCCTGGGAAGCAGGAGAAGGCCTCCCCTGGCTGGCCTGGGAGGAGGTGTGCTCCCTGGACTTGTGAGCACATCTCACTATCCCAGGGTCGTTCAGCCCAAATCCCTTCTATCTTGTTAAAGTCAGGCTCGAGGGGCCATGGAGCCCAGCCAGGACACCCTGACAGGCAGCAGGGTTCAGAGGTCAAGGGTCAACAGGGAGGAAGGTAGGGAGCAGAAGACCCAGGACACCTGGGAGGTGTGGACTTTGGGTAGGTGGAGTTGTAGGAGTATTGAGAAAGGCAGGGCCGGCATCTTTGTAAGAGGTCAAAGGGCAGCTAGAACATGGCTGTTTCTGGGGTGGCGCTGACACTCTGAAGTCAACCCCTGACACTCTCAGCCACTGGGAAACTAAGGCAGCTCCAACACAGGGAGGCAGAGTCTTCCTAAGAGAGCACACAATTAGCACATCCACTAATGACACTGCTGCTGCTCAGAGTGAGACAAACCCTTCTGTCCTGATGAGAATCAACAAGGTCTAAGCAATCAAACTGAAAAGTGATACATAAGCTCTTGTGTCTTTTAAGATATAATAACCCTGCTGAGCACGGTGGTGCACACCATTAAACCCAGCACTTGGGAGGCAGATGCTGGGGGAACCTCTGTGAGTTCAAGGCCTGCCTGGTCGATCTGTAGAGCAAGTTCCAGGACAGCCAAGGCTACAAAGAGAAAATTGGACTCAAATAACAAACAAACAAATAAATAATAACCCTGCACTACTACATTTGGATATGTGTGCCCAAACAATATAAATAGCTCTATACCTTGGTATACCAAGGAAGAAGAATACAAAAAAAAAAAACAAAAAAACAAAAAAAACCATAAAGTCTTGTAGCTGCAATTTGGTTTCAAATTAGAAGAGTTTTTTTTATACTCGAATCTTATATCATAAACCTACGTGGTTTTATAGTTAAAAAGAAAGAGAGAGAGAGAGAGAGAGAGAGAGAGGTGAGGGGGATGGAGATGGTACAGTCCCACGTCAGTGCATACCCACAGTCCTGTGTGCTCAGTGCACACCCACAGTCCTGTGTGCTCAGTGCACACCCACAGTCCTGTGTACTCAGTGCATACCCACAGTCCTGGGCAGTCTCAGATGTGTCAGCCCAGGCACAAAGCATTCTCAAATGCCAGTGCCATTCCTGACCCACCCACCCTCTCTTGCTTCCCAGTCTCCATCTTATCTTCCCTGGGCCTCCACACTTCTTTTCTGGGGGCTCACCAAGGAGGAGAGTTGAAAGTTTTAGGTGAGCTAAGGTTTCCTATGTCCAGAGCTGGGGCCAGCCCTGGAGTTTCCTGTAGATTCTTGTTTGATCCAGAAGGCACCCTGGGACACCAGCCATGACCTGCCCCTGCCACTCACTTGTTAGTTGGCCTTGAGCTAGTTATTTTAATCTTTCTACGCCTCAGTTTCCTCATCTGTAAGATGGGAATAATAAGGATATTGTGAAACCCGAAGGTGATAATATCTGAGAAGCTCTAAGTGCTTTTGTACGATAAACAAGGAAATGACGACCTCAAGTCAGAGGACCAGGTGATGGGGTAAGGTCAAGGAAAGACACAGGGGACTTCTGGTTGTGAGGTCAGGGCCAAGCTTGACCTGGGTGGTAGAACACAGCTGTTTCATGTGTGATGTTTTATTACACTATACATGGATGTTTAGTACACATGCATTTTTCTGATTCACAGCAAAAGAGGAAAATGTATCTTCCTTGGAAATAGTTCCAGGAAGCACACATTCCTGTGTTTGTCCCTTCCGGGAGCCTCTAGGATGCTTGATTTATTTTTCATTTTTTATTTTTATTTTTATTTTTGCCCAGCTCCCTGGGGTGGGCAGCAGCAGGGCTGTGGTCTAAATGAAAGGAGTGGCAAGGGTCGTCTAACTACAGAACTGCTACAACCTCAAAGGCTGTCGTTTGTTTTCCTTGCTGTGGCTTTCTGGGCTACACAGCAGGGAGCTAGGGGGCAAAGGTCACATAGGGAAGGATTAAGGAAGGTTGTCCATCCTCCCAAATTAGTGTCACTTTCCCCAGGGCTTGTCCCCAGGGAAGACTGGTGGGCACAGCAAAGCCATCTGTCACCCTGCCTTGCTGGCTGACGTTGCCCTTCTACCACCCGCCCACTGCCTGACCTAGACACCTTTCTTGTCACACCTGCCAATGTGGTCCCCTATATTCCTAGCCCTCTCCCTGTACCCAGGATCAGCACTTCTGGTCGCATCTGCCTTCTCTTTTGCTTGCGGGTGGGGGTGGGGTGGGGTGATGGGGGGCAGGGGCGGTTAGGGGGTCCTCAGACAATGATCCCAGCTCCTAGAGCCAGCATCCTCCTCCTAGGCTCTATTCACAGCTTCTGGAGGCTTCTAAAGCGAGGCCTGTAAAATGGGCTACGCCCACTTTCTCCACCCTGGCCAAATAGGCTCTCCTCAGCCAAGTGGAGACAGACCCTAGAAGAACCAAAACGTGGAGGGCAGGCCCTCTTGCCACCTTGGCCCACGACCTCATGCTGGGTCCCCCACACAGGCACCAGTGAGCCCTCAGGCCTGAGCCCACCCTGCCATCAGAGGCCACAGGAATGTCCATGTGGACCAGCCAGAGCCTGCTTGGTGACTGTCCACTCCCTCCCTCATGGCTGACTTCCCCTCCGTGTCTCTCTGACTCTGGCTTCTGTTTGGCTCTGCGCTTTAGTTTCTCTCGCACCCTGGGTTTTCTGTAGGACTCTGTCTCTGCAGTCCATCCCAGCCATCAAAGGGCAGTGGGCCTACCCTCTTCCTATGGGGTGGCCAGCACTTCAGAGCCAGGCCCTCGGCCTGTGTCATTGCCTGCTCAGGAAGTCTGACCCTGAGAAGTGACCGAGAAGATTATTTCTGCAGACAACCCCCAGTCCAGAGCCTCAGTGGAGAGCGGGGAGAAAGGGGAGACGCAACAGGAGGATGGGGAAGAAGGGGAAGTTTTATGTTATTAGGCACATGAAGAGCCACTGGGCTGGTGCCGGGGGGGGGGGGGGGGTTGTCTGACGTCTTACAGATTGCAGGTGGAGAAGGAAGTTGAGTTCGGAAGAAAGACAGAATCTTGGGTGAAATACCTGTGGTTTCAGGACTGCATTCTGACAGTCCCCCCTGGTGTCTAGCCTCGATCCTATCTACCTTTCTCTTGTGTGTTAACTTCTCACGCAGCCCCATGAAGTGCTTGTAGGGGACACAGAGTCTCTATCCTGAGCTGTGAAGCCACCAGTGTTGCCCCCCTAGCCGCCAGAGAGCAAGCTGTGGGCCGGGGCAGCTCAAGCCGTGCAGACAATCTTCCTTTCACACACTTATTTATGATTCTCCTCCCACCTCTCCGCTCCTTCCCCACCAGCTGCTGAAAATATTTCTCAAACAGAAAGAAGGCTAACCACAGCTGGAAACAAACCCTGAAGTTAGTCTGGGACGTGGGAGCTGCCAAGGAGAGTTGCCTGGGCCTTGGCTGGCTGTAGGAGGAAGAGCTGCTGGCTCGGAGACAGGCCTCCTGCGGGGCTGTGCCCGCAGGACCACTGCCAGGGGAGAGGACAAGCGACCATCCCCACTTCCACAAGATGCCATGCACCAGGTCCTGTACCAGACTGCGGAGGACGCGAGCTGGTTTAATAAAGGAATAGTGTGCTTAACAAGAAGGTTAGACTTAACCGCGTCCTCTCTGATGGCAACATGCGTTAGGGAGTGTTCACAGCCCAGGAGACCTTGACCTAAGAACGGTTCATTTTAACCCGTAGTGTGGCAGAGGCAGGCAGATTCCTGGAGCTCACTGGCCAGCCCTTCCGTTCCACTGATGAGCTACAGGTTCAATGGAGAGTCTGTCTCTAGAAATAAAATGGAGAACGATAAAGAAAGACGCCAACATTGACCTCTGTCATTCAAAAAAACTCACCCACCCGTGTGCACGGACACAGCCAATACGCAGCGCAAGAGCAAATCCTTCTCTCTGATTGGCTGGATCTGCCAACCCACTGAATTCGAGGACCAACCACGTTGGAAACCAAGTTCTTGTTATTAGTCCCCAAACAATACAGCATAACAATTACTTTTATCCCATCATATGTTATTAAACAGTCTAGAGATAGTTATGAGTACACAGGGTATGCATGGGCTATACGCAGAGGGGACAGGGGCATCCTCAGGTTTTGCTGTCTGCAATCCTGACCCCGACCCCCGAGCATGCTGAAGGCCTACCGTATAAGCAGCCTGAGATTTCAGAGTGAGAGGGTCCCTGGTGGAGGGTCAGTATCTTTCCCCCAGTCACTGTGGAGGGAGCAATAGCTGCTTCTGGAAGCACAGACAGCCTTTTGAGCCTTATGGATTTTGAGAGCTGCAGCAGAGTCAGGACCGTCTGGGCCGTAGTCCAGTGTACGGCACCAAGCACTAGAAGTGCCATTCCCACAGCAGGCCGGAGCCCACAGGGCATACTGGTCTGAGGAAGATGCTCAGGCAGGCGATACCCAGCCGTGGCACTACAGCTCCTGGGACTTAGACCCCCTCTATCTGGTGTCCTGGCCTTTGTTCATTCCCTAAAGCCCCAACTTTTCTTGTTGGGGATGGTTGAGCCAACAGGATAGCCACACAGCTCTAAGCCTTGGAACGTAAGAAGAATGTCCTGTTGCCTTCCTCTTCTGTCCCCCACGACCTTTCTTGGGGTCCCTAGCACCTCTGCACATATACCATTTTAGATCTGAATCCTCCAGGAACTCTGGATGGGCAGTGCCCGTTTTGCATACCTGTGAGCTAGCCACAGATGCCTAGATGGATGCCCAATACTAACCCAAAAATAGTGGCAGAAGTGTCAGGACGCTGGCCTGTTAGCTCCATGGGTGTCTTCAGACACAGACTTCTCAGGGCTCGTCGGTGGAGAATCAGCAGAGTAAAACAGCTGACCTTTATTTAATGTCCACCAAACGACAAGCACTGCCCTAAAAGGTTTCTGCTGGTTAACTTACTGTATGGCTTCGACGATCCTCCTCCCCAAGAGGATACTGAGGCATGGAAAGGGTTAAGGGCAGTAAGGGTCACACAGCCAGCCAGTGAGGTTCTGGGCCAGCACTCTGGGCCTCCAGGCTCTGGAGCCTGCACTATTAAAGCTGGCAGGCTTTTGCCCATTGCCTTCTGAGGGAAGTACCTGGAGGGTAAGGCCATGTCCTGTTCCTCCCTGTGTCCCAGGGCCTAACACAAGGCCGGGCACAAGCAGTGCTCAGAACAGAGAGCCAGGCCTCCCAGACCCCTGGCAGGCAGGGCTTGCTTTTGATTAGCTCAAAGTGGAGGGTGTTTGTGTGGTAGGGGGCGATTTACTGAATTAATAGAGTCCAAGGCTTTGTGAAAAAAAAAATGGCTCCATGGCTCATGACATCATGGGCAAAGGAACTCGAGCCCCTTCCCTGACTAGACTCCAGAGGTAACATCTGGCTGCAAGAATCTACCTGTTTCAAGGTGGCTTTGCCGGAGGCACCAAAACCCCTTCCTACCCTACTATGTCAGAGAAGATCAGGCCAGCCTGAGACCTGATGTTGCAGGCAAGTCTGTATTGTGTGGGCTTCCTCTCTCTGACTATACTGTTTCCCCAAACTTTTCTGTAGAGGGAGCAGGGGGTGGGGGGTGGGGGTAGGGGGGTGGGTTAATGAGGCGGAGGGCAGCTCGCTGCCAATCCTCTTGATGGTTTTGAGAGAAAAGAGAGACTGAATCTCAAAGTGCTGTCTACTAACCTCCTGCGCCCTCTGGTGGACGAACGAGGAGCGGGGCGTCCTCCTTTGCCCTGCAGTCTTTAGTCTCCACGACTCTCCTCTAACCTCCATTCGGTTACCCTGGTCAGCAGCAAGGGGGGGGGGGGTCCTAAAGCTAGAACACACTGTCCTCGGGTCAGCAGCAAGGGGGGGGGTCCTAAAGCTAGAACACATGGTCCTCAGGTCAGCAGCGGGGGGGGGGGGGTCCTAAAGCTAGAACACATAGTCCTCAGGTCAGCAGCAGGGGGGGGGGGAGTCCTAAAGCTAGAACACACGGTCCTCGGGACAGCAGGGGGGGGGTCCTAAAGCTAGAACACATGGTCCTCAGGTCAGCAGCGGGGGGGGGGGTCCTAAAGCTAGAACACATAGTCCTCAGGTCAGCAGCGGGGGGGGGGGGGGGGAGTCCTAAAGCTAGAACACACTGTCCTCGGGTCAGCAGCAAGGGGGGGGGGGTTTGTCCTAAAGCTAGACCATACGGTCCTCAGGTCAGCAGCAAGGGGGGGTCCTAAAGCTAGAACACATGGTCCTCAGGTCAGCAGCCGGGGGGGGGGGCGGGTCCTAAAGCTAGACCACATGGTCCTCGGGTCAGCAGCAAGGGGGGGCGTCCTAAAGCTAGAACACACGGTCCTCAGGTCAGCAGCAAGGGGGGTCCTAAAGCTAAGACAACCCCCCAGCACGACGTAGTGATGGCACCTTCTCTATACACTAACATGCTTTTAGGTCACCTGGCTGTCCCTTTGGTCTCCTTGCAAGAAAGTCTTAAGATGTTAGTGCTTGGGCCTTGCCTGGGTTTCAGCCCTCTCCTCCAAGGAGATAAGCCAGCCCTTTGGATTTCTTTGATCAGTGTGAAGTAGAGTTTTAATTTCTTTTCTTTTCTTTTCTTTTTTGGTTTTTCAAGACAGGGTTTCTCTGTATAGCCTTGGCTGTCATGGACTCATTTTGTAGATCAGGCTGGCCTCGAACTCAGTGATCCACCTGCCTCTGCCTCCTGAGTGCCCAGCCCCAAGTTTTAATTTCTAGAATCCAACCCCTTACAATGTTTTTCCGAGAGTTTTGTTTTGTTTTGTTTCTTAGCAGATTAAAGAGACGGTCTCAGGTGCTCCTGGACGCTGGTAAAGAGCTACAGCAAAGCAACGCAGAGCAAAGGGATCTGGAGTCTCGTTGGAAGGAGCTTAGACAGGCTAGAATCCAGGTGCCTGAATGAAGGTGGGAGATCACAGCCTCAGCGTCACTGTGGGAAGGGGCAGGACTTCCCTGGGGAGTGGCTATAACACACACACACACACACACATACACACACACACACACACATACACATGCATGCGCACATGCATGCACAAGCTCACACATACACACATGCACACATATGCACATACAAGCTCACATACATGCACACGCATGTGCAAGCTCACACATACACACATACATACACACATGCACACATATGCACACACAAGCTCACACACACATGCATGTGCAAGCTCACACACACACATGCATGCACACACAAGCTCACACACATGCACATGCACGCACAAGCTCACACATACACACACAAGCTCACACATACACATGGGACTCACTAGGGCCCAGCATTAGCTCTGCTGCCTGAGCAAATATTTCTTCTGGATCCCCCAGGCTGTGTAGAAATTCATAACACCCCTTTCAGCTAGGGTACTCAAGGTGCATCCCTGAGCTAGATCCGTGACAGCATATGCAGCTGGGGCTTCCTTCCTCGTAGCTTGGCTTTGGGGGTGGGGGTGGACCTTGAAAGTATTGTCCCTTCATTGATAGGACTCTGTCCCTACGACCACAGCTGGGGCCATCAGCTTCCCTGTATCTTGATTTCTTCCCCAGTAAAAAAAAAAAAAAGGGAAGAATAGTTGCTTCCCGCCCCATGTTCTATGGTTGCAGGGCTCTTAAATGCACAGGATTCTCTCCTCTCTCCTCTCTCTCTCTCTCTCTCTCTCTCTCTCCTCTCCTCTCCTCTCCTCTCCTCTCCTCTCCTCTCCTCTTCTCTCCCTCCTTCCCTTGCCTTAAAGAACTGCCCTGGAGACTTCACTTTGGAGACACATGAGCTCAGGGCCCTGAGATCTCAGGTTCATGTGAGAATATGACAGCAAGCGAACAATTTAAAAGGGTTTGTGTGCCCTGGTTCTTCCGTAACATCCACCAATGAGGAAGTAGCTGTCCTGCTGTTTTTCACTTGCTGAGTGGAGTGTCATCTAGTCTTACACAAGGTTAGCACCTATGGACAAACAACAGGAGCAGAACGAAGTACCCCAAGAGCCCTTCTAAAAGAAAGTCCTTCAGGTCCACCGGTACAGGAGGATGTTAATACCTTAGAATTCTGCCGCACCCAGCTTGAGCACTAGATGGGATTCAGGGGGAGCAGAACTCCTCCTGCCTCAGAATGAGGAGCATTATCTGGACCCCATTTCCCCAGTCTGTGGGGCTGTGCAGAAGCTAAGGAGAATGGGAGCTCAGAGGTATTGGGGTGACCCCGCTCTGCCCTGACCACCCGGAGAGCCCCGGGTGAGCTCACGTCTACAGTAACCCCGCTACTCATGACGGCAGTAGTGAGACAAATCCGGAAGCTAGAGGCAGGCGAGAAGTGATGGCTGTCTCCTCAGGAATGTGCTGCCCAATTAAGACTCTCTCTCTCTCAGATGGCTCAAGAAGATCCTGGGACTGCTCCCCGAGGCCGTGCTGGCCAGCCTCCAGGCTAGGTAGTTGTGCAAGTGCTCCTGAGGGTCTATTACACACCGGGCTTCCAGGTGGGAGCTAACATCGGGCCAGGTGTGTGGTCTATCAGTCTGAGCCACACTTTCAGGAGCAGACAGTCAAAGTGCCTCAGGCTTTTACTGGTGATGTTCCCGGGCTCCCTTTCTTGGCCTCCCCTAACCCAACCCCTGCCTTTTCCTGACCACAGGCTTTCTGCTTCCGTCCTTTTCTCCCTCCACTGTGAAGCATTGCCAGCCCTCAGTCTTCTAGACTATCCTTCCTGTCAGCTGTTGGGCCCAGTCGCTGCCTTCTGTTTGTATGTCCCCTCCCCCTTCTCCTACCCTTCACCCCCACCCCCACCCCTGCTCCCACTGTACTAGCCATGCATGGTGTGGACAGCGGGTTTATTTGCATGTTAGCACTAGCAGGGGGTCCGGCAGAGGCTACATACAGTATATGGTGACAGAGAACGGGCTTTTGAGACGCAGCATCTTATTTCTTGGAGAACAAGGTCATTCTGCGGGTGAATGACTTACCAGAGGCATCTTCATGCAGGGAAGCCTAACCAGGGCAGGGCTCTGACAGGCCTGGGTCCTCCTCTCTTGAAGGGCAGGTGTTTTAAGAACCGAAACTGGCAAGAGATAGAAACTATGTGGCCCATACCGTGTGGCCAAGGCAGCCTGTACATGCTAAAGCCAAGTTTTCAGTGGCGGCGGTGGTGCACGCCTGTAATCCCAGCACTCAAGAGACAGAGGTGGGCAGATCTCTGAGTTCAAGGTCAGCCTGGTCTACAGAGTGAGACCCAGGACAGCCAGGGCTACACAGAGAGACCCTGACTCAAAAAACAAAACAAACAAAAAACAAGCAAACCAAGCCAACAAACAATCAAAAAAAAAAAAAAAAAAAGCAGACAAACCAACCAAGTCTTTCGTCTTTATTTTCAGTGTGACTGTACTTCCTAGGGTTGCATCCCACTGTGAGGATGTGAAAACGCAAAAGCTGGCTATTCTGTCAGGGACTAGATTGCTTTTATCCTTCTGTCCAGAGTTCCTTGTCACCTCATGGCCTCAGCGTCACAGGGTCACAGTATGGCTGCTGTGAACTCTAATATCAAGCACACAGTCCAAACAGAAAGTCACAGGATCACTGGAGTCTCCATCTCCTTTAAGGATGTTTCCTAGAAAAAAACAAAATCTACACTCTTAGCCTCATTGGCCAGAACAGTATCACAGAGTCTGCTAACTGCAATGGGAGCTGAGCAGCATGTTTTTAGTTGCATGTTTTCTTCCTCTCAATATCTCAGATTTATTAAAGTAAAAAAATGTAGAAGTGATGTGGAAATTTCAAAGAAAGAATCTTGTTTTTTAAAAAAAATTCAGGGAATGGCTAAGGTCCAAAGGTAGAAGTTGGTTGGTGCCTCTTGGTTTCATACTAAAGGCCCCATGAGCTAACCGTGGCCAGCAGTTAGAGATAAGGGTCTAGGTCATTTTAAGGATCATCCACATTTCCCACAGTGGCATAAGGAACCCAGGGAGACAGGAGGTGGCCGACCTCTCTCCATTCTCACGGCTCCCTCAATCATCCAGTTTTAGGATATTGAAATAACTCTTGCTGCTCTTTCTATGTTTCGGTTTAAACAGGTTCTCTCTTTACTGGCTGGCCTCAAACTCAAGTTCTAGGTTAGCCTTGAACTTGTGGTGATCCTGCTGCCTGTCTCTCAAATGCTGAGTGCATCGTCACATGGGCATCCCAGTCTCATCTTTACCTGCTCTTCACACGATTCACTCGCTTCTGTGGTACTTTAGCTTTAGTGGGCTCTCCCTGGCCTTTTATGTCCAACACCACCTCCTCCTCCTCCTCCTCCTCCTCCTCCTCCTCCTCCTCCCCCCCCTCCTCCTCCTCCTCCCCCTCCTCCTCCTCCTCCTCCTCCTCCATCCTGAAATAGGACTAGTGTGCAAAACTGGGCTTTGGGCTTCATTCCTGTGACTAGCTAGCAGGACTCTGGTGGAAGCTGCCCTCGGTCAGATCCGGGGCCACCGCCACAGTGGCTCTCCATATGCTAATCTAGGGCAGGCTCTGGGTTTGGGGATTCTTTACACGCCAAGTCCCTGTGCGGTGAGAATGGCTTTGGCTATAGGCGATGCCGTCCTCCTCCTGCACAGACTCTGATCTGCAAGTTCTGGTGAGCATTTCCCAGCGCCTCTGGGGTACAGAGGAGGACGTCCCTCTCCCCGACTGTCACCGCTGTCCTCTGCCGCACTCTACCGGTGTCTAGGTGCGCTGCAGCTTCCTGGCGGGAGGGACTCACCAAAGCTCAGAGCGCAGGCGCAAGCGCTCGCCCCCGGGTCCTCAGGCCGCTTGCCATTCTGCGCCTGCGCACGGCGGGAGCGTAGGGGACGTCTCTGGAGCCGGCAGGTGGAGGGAGGAGTAGTCCGGAGCGTAACTGCCAGGAGTTGGTGCGCCACAGGTTCGTGGGGGGCGCCCGCGGTCCCTCGGCCTCAGAGGCTTTAATGTGTCCGGAACGAGGCTTTTTGCGGAGCCTGCCTCCTCGGCTGGGAGTGGAGGAGGATGGGAATCGCGGAGGCCTTTTTTATTAATTTGGTGACTGCCGTTTGTTTGCCCCGAGTTGCAGCCTTGTTTGCCCTTCAGAGTTTGCAAACAGTGGGGAGGAAGCGGCGAAGGGCGACTCCGGGGGTGGGGCCGGTGAGCGCGGAGCTGGAGTTTCCCGGGGGAGGGAGGGAGGGAGAGAGAGAGAGAGAGAGAGAGAGAGAGAGAGAGAGAGAGAGAGAGAGAGAGGGAGAGAGAGAGAGAGAGAGAGCGCGCCAGATGCATCGAGGGCAGTCCCATTCCCTAGCTACGCGGGGTGGGGGGGGAGAAAGGGGGCGGGGAGACGACGACTCATGACACTGGACACTGCTGCAAAATGAGCCCCCCCCGTAGGACTTGTGCCTCACAATTAGGACAGCAACTTATCACTCAGTATTTTGCACTTCTTGTAGAAGTGATTTTTTTTCCCTCTGTAGTAGCCCCATATGGACACTAACGCGCGCTCATCCCCACCCCCCATGTAGGAGATGACTCATGGGGTCTCAACATTCCACCTCCGTTCACACATTTTGTCAACGAAAGGAGGATGACAACCCAGAGGACTTGCTGGCTGAGAGAGAGCGGGAGGAAGCCATCGCTCAGTTCCCCTATGTGGAATTCACTGGGAGAAATAGCATCACCTGTCACACCTGCCAAGGAGCAGGCTACATCCCAGCAGGTGAGAACTGTCTCCTCGGCCCCTCGTGGAAGGCCCTCTGGTCTCCCTCCCGCTCCAGCCAGCCGGGCTGACGCTGACATTGGAAACTTGGGCAGACTGTAGGCTTCTTTTGATCTTACATTTGGGACACTTGTCTTCATTTCTACTCTTTCATTACTGCCTTAGTTTTTTTTCTTCTGGTTGCTTGTGCTAAAATACGTTGACAAAACCAATTTAGCAGACGGAAGGGTTTATTCTGGTTCACAGCTCCAGGCCATAATCCATCACTGAGGGCAAGTCAGGACAGCAGGGACTTAAGATTGCCTGCATCACATTATAGGAAAGGACGAGGAAAGCCTGGTCTCAAGTTTTCCCTTTCCCTTTTCCTTCAAAGACCCAGCCTATGAAACGGGTACCACCCACATTTAGGGGCACAGGGTGGGATGGGTGGATGGGGGAGCGTGTCTTCTTACTTGAGTTAACCCAGTTAAGAAAATCATTCACAGACATGTCCCGGGGGCCAGCCTGATCTAGTTAGACAGCACCTCATTGATGAGACGTCTTCCCAGGCGGTTGTAGGTTTCTAACACTAATATTCACTATTGTCCCAGCCCCTCTCTAGGCTGGAGTGTTGGTTTCTCTGCTGTGGGATTTGCTGACAAGGATGTTTCTCTATTGCTCATAAGGACAGTGCTGTGGAGGGACTATTCTGGAAGCTTCTTTACACAGAGAGGTGGGGGCGGGGGGGAACCAGTAAGTGAATCAGTAGCTAAAGGTCAGCTGAGTGCTGCCAGGGGGTGTGGCCAGAGGCAGAGGCTCAGGATTGCAGCCTGGATTATCTCTAGGAACAGCTATTACTAAATTGACCCTGGGGAGTCGGGGAGGAGTCCCAAAGGTTAGCACTGTTAAGAAACCTTGAAGCTGGGCATGGTGGCAGCACACCTTTAATTCCAGCACCAGGCAGATCTATGTGAGTTCGAGGCCAGCCTGGTCTACAAAGGGAGTCCAGGGCAGCCAAGACTACACAGAGAGAACCTGTCTTGAAAAATCAAAAAAGGAAAAAAAAGAACGCTGGGAACCACAGACTCCAAAGCTCCAAAGGAAAAGCGAGGAAACAGTGAGTGGCTTCGAGATGCTCTGACTGGCATAGTAGGCAAGAGGGTCTCCAACTTTAGCTCCCTGACAGCACTGGTACAAGTTTTATACTCTGTGGCATTCTCTATAGGGCTTATCTGTTCCTTTTCCTCGATTCCTTTTTCCTTTCTCTATTTCTACATTTACCTGTTTCTTCTCATTTCAACCAACAACTCTGCCTCTTAGCGTCTAGCCCCAGATGAACCTTTGCTGTGGCAGCGTGCAGCAGGGCAGGCCGAGAAGGGCTGCGGGCCCGAGGGGTTTACAGAGTCTTTGCTGCTTTTCTAGAGCAAGTCAATGAGTTGGTGGCCTTGATCCCGCACAGTGACCAGAGACTGCGTCCTCAGAGAACGTGAGTGGCCGCTCTCATCTGTGAATGCCCGTCTGCCCCTGACTCCCTTTTATGAAAGAATAGCAGTTAGCTATTGGAGAAAGATGCCCGTTGTTGTATCTGACCCATTTCTTTTATCTATGTATGTATTAGTATGTACTATTACTTTTCTTTTTTTTTTTTTTTTTTTGCATGATGCTGAGACTTGAGCCCAGGCCCTCTTGTATGCTGGACAAGCTTCTCCTCCACTGAACCCGCCCTAGACAGGGGCGTGAAATGTCCCTGTCAGTGTTACAGAAACTTGAACTAGAACTATCCTGAGGGTCGGTCAGGTGGAAAGATAAGCTTGGAGAGGTTGGAGATACAGGACGTCCCAGGCGATGCGTCGATGCTTAGGAAATAAAAGGATAGTTTCCCTTCTGAGGGTAAACGGTGTTCAGATGGGTTGGAAGTCTTTCCTTGCTCTGTTGCGTCTCACCTCGTCCGTGCTTCCTGGTTCTTCACGCCCTCTGTTCACTCCTGAGTTCTGCAGTAATCATGACCATTTAGGCTGCCACATCTGACTGCGCCACATGGCCCTGTGCTGTCATTTGCAGTAAACAGTATGTCCTCCTGTCTGTCCTGCTCTGTCTCCTGGCATCTGGCTTGGTGTTCTTCTTTCTGTTCCCACACTCAGTCCTCGTGGAAGATAACGGCGTCAAAGTGGCCAAAGTCACGTTCAACGAACAGGACTCCCTCGTGATCCTCGACGTCACGGTAAGACGGAGGGCCTCCCTCCCTGGCTCCTGCACTCGCACAGCCTTGGACCAGGACCCCTGACGCCCACTTCCGCCTTTGCCCCATTCCAGGCCACCCTGAAAATCAGGAATTCCAACTTCTATTCTGTGGCGGTGACCAACCTGCTCAGCCAGGTTCAGTACGTGAGGGCCGTGGTTGGCACCTATACAACCGCTGATGTCTCGTTCATTCCCCCGCGGAGTGAGCACCTGGTACGTTGCTCTTGCAGGGCCTCTGCGTACATGGTAAGGAGGGACTAGGAGCCACCCACGTCGGGGCGGGCATCCCTCCTCTCACCTCCCCCTCCGTGGAACTCTGTAGTTAGTAATGTTTGAGTACCTGGACAGTGAAAGAACTGGTAGGAAAAAGATAGTGACCAAGTCAAGGAAGGGTGGGAATACAGCCTGAGGCCCAGAAGCCTCCACAGGCAGGCGCCCAGGCTGTTTTAGGAAGGTGCTTTCTATGTGATGGAAGACCGGTCCAGCACCTGAGGGCTGTTAGATAATGCTGTTACGTCAAGCTCACCTATCGCAGACTGATGCCGGGTCTTGTTTTTTTTTTTTCAGGTGAATTTTACGGTGAAGGCCGAGGTGGGAGGACCGTCTTCCTATGTCTAGTAAGGACAGAGTTCTCTGTACTGTGCTGTCTGCCTGGAGAGATTCAGAGTCCTCCTTGGTTGACTGTGTCCCTGGCTCTGCCATAAGCCCCAGATTCGGCCTGTGGAGTCCCTAGCGTTGGCTTTCTCCAGGCCAGGGGTGGGAGTGAGGAGGTGGAGGAGATGCCATCTGGCATGTGACTGAAGTGCTGGGATTTCTAAAGAAGACACAAGCCACTAGAAACTTTAGCAAGCACTAGCAAGTACATGTGTATTGGCTTTGAGAAGCAAGGAGCGCGACGTGGGGGGTTGTTGAGAATGACACTTTGGGGGGGGGCCCAGAACCAGTGGTCCTTGGCAGTACTTTGGTAGGCATGGGGAAGAGAAGGTACCCCACCTAGTTTGACAGTGTAACCCAATACTGCCCTGCGGATTCTCCTGGGAGACTGGGCCATTTCTTGTTCTGCTTGCATTGGGACCACGTGACCGGTGTCCGTGTTTGCGGTCCACAGCTTCTACTGCACGATCCCTGCCATCCTGGTGCACAACATCATTCTCTTCATGAGGTAATGTCCTCTGGCCTCTCACCCGCCCCGGCCTTTTGCTTTGAGCCTGGGCCATGTGTGAGCTTCCTGCACTGGTTGGTGGCGCCAAGGGCCCCTGCAAAGGTTGCCAGGTTCCCAGTGAATACTTAAACATAATGTCCGGTGGGGGTGGGTGGGTACGGAAAAGGGGCGCTGGAGAGATGGCTCAGCAGTTAAGAGTGCTCCTTGCTCTAATTCTTTGGCCACCTTTCTCCCTGGTGACCCTGTTATTAGTCTTGGCACTGTGACTGTTAGATGTAAAGATGACAGACTATTGCTATTGTACAGACATTTGAACTCTGAGGGTTTGAGTGGGGTTTCTCAGCTTTGGCAAGGTCAACATTTTGGGCCAAATGAGTTCTTTGCTGTCATTGACTGTGCGCTGGGGGTACTTAGCCGTGGCACCTCTTGCCTCTGCTTGCTGTAGGGAGCCCTTAGCACCCTCTGCCCTACTCCCTTGTAATGACCCAAAGATGCCCGGATGTGGCCAGCAGCACCCCTGTGGGGTAAAACTGCTGACCCAGAGGCTCACCTCATGACGTGGCATGTTGGGATGGAAAGGTCCTCAGGGCTTCCTGGTTCTATAACCGTGAAGACGGCGCCTGGGACCCAGGTGGGTAGCACTCCCTCAGCGTGGAAGAAACTGTCCTGTTTATTTCATCTCTTTGTGATTTTTTTCTACTTGCTAGGACGTCCGTAAAGATTTCCTACATTGGCCACATATCCCAAAGCACCTTGGAGACACAGCACTATGTGGATTGCGGCGCGAATTCCACAGCTGTCTAGAGCCTGCTCTCAGTTCTCCGGGGTCGCACCTGTAGAAGGAAGCTTAACATCTGTCCCTCCGGCCCCAGCGTCCCTCCCTCTGTGCCGCTGACCCCACGCAGTCTAAAGTGGAGGAGGAAGTGGTTCTCTCGACCCACAGAAAGTGTCCTTCCCACTACTTTGTGTTTTTCCTGGAACCAGCAAAATCACTGCCCAGTGCCTAGTCTGTGCCTTGCATATAGTCAGCACCCAGCTACAGTTTGAAGGACCAAATCCAGACACTTTGGCTGTTCTTGAGTCGTTATACGTAGAGACGAACCAGGGTTCTAGGTTTTCGGACCAGAGTTACATGAGGGTAGGATGCTAGTGTGTCTGCGGATGTGCAGTGCCAAGTGTGCACAGGAGCACCAGGGGGAGGGGGCGTGCGGAAGGTCTGTGAGGAGCCTGCGGTGGCTGCATTTGTTTCGGAGTTCCCTAATACCCAGCAGCTTTTTCAGAAAGGTTTTGGTATTTTCCTTTCCATTACAAAATTATTTACAGCCTCCCTCCGCCCCTCAGGGGTCTGTTGAAGGCTTTGATGTACCTTCCATCCACTGGCTGGACATAGAGTGGGGATTTGATAGAGAAAATAAACCGTTTTTGATTGATTGGCCCTGTCTCTGATTGCCTGGATGCCTTTGTAGGCACCTGTGAGAGAAACTCAGAAATGTTGCTTCCTAAGGGAGACACCCCCAATGTGTTTTGAGGGAAGGAAAGAGAATGTACCCCATTGTGTGCTGTTCCCTCCCCCAGCGCCTCCAGAGCAGCCTTGCAGGTAGGTGTGTGCCTGGCAGCAGGTAGCA